>NW_024466721.1:0-24906 GCF_017591425.1 Ochotona curzoniae
CCTTCAGAAGCCTCAAGGACTCCATCTTTGATAGTTTGTTCAAGAATGCTTTGGGTCTCGGGGATCTTTTGTAGTGTTCATGAGTTTTAGAATTCTTTTTTTTTTCTCTTGGTTTTAACAATGACATTGTCATTTCATAGGTGATTACACTTAGTCTGTGAGTAACCATAAGTACAATATGCATTTTATAATCGTATCTATTCCATTTTGTGCACGTAGCAATTCAATCCAAGTTTTGGTCATCTCTAATTTCTTCTATTGGTGTTTTGTAACTTCTGTTGTCAACATTGATCACAACCAGGGAAATTTTATAGTCATTTTCAAAGTTATTGTGAAAGGAAGTATTTTCAAGTTTATTATTCTTGTATAAAATGTGACTTACTTTATATGTTGACTTGTATTCTGTAACCTTACCAAATTTCTTTATTTTTGAAGAGCTTTTTATGGAATCGTTTATTTGTTTCTGCTTTATATAAAATCATGTTTTGTGCAAAAAGAGATAATTTAACTTCCTGTCTTCCCACTAGACTGAAGCATATTTCTTTAACGGATCTGCTAAGAATTCCATGACTAATTCAAAGACCAGTCCAATGAAAGTTATACCCTTGTTTTGTGATATGGCTTAGAATGAATACTTTCTCTATTTTCCCCCTATGTACATGTTTGGCTTGTGTGGAAATCATGAAAATAATGTATAAAACTTTAAATTAATAACAGCAAGAGCTTCAGGGATCTTGCGAAAATATATAAATAGCCATTGGTTTTAAATGAGCAATGAGTTAATGAAGAAATAAAAGAGAATATTTAAAACATATCAAAATGTAGGTATGTGACAAACTCGTGGGCTATAGTGATGTACTAAGAATGGATGTTATAAATTCAAGCACATGTATCAAAAAGTAGTTCTGAAATAAGCCAGTTAAATATATAGCTCCAGGATCTAGAATATAATATCTACATGAATAGAGATATAAAAGCAGAAGGAAAGAAAAGGAAAGGTAAAGCAAGGTTTAGAGTTGAAGTAAATAAAGTAAGGATTAAATTGCCAAAGAAAAAAGCCTAGTTAAAGTTTGTTTGATTAACTAAATAAGATAGTAAACATACTTATGTAAAAAATGTGGAGAAAAGGAAAGAGCAAATAAGAGAAGGCAGAGATAAAGCACGATTTAAAATTGAGGAAACTGAAGATAAAGATCCTTTATATTGGTTGATAACCATGCCATACTACTTACTAACAAATTATAACTAGAAAAACAGATGGATTATTTCTATGCAAATATATGTATAGAGAAATAACAATTAAGTAGATGAGTTAGAAAATAAAAAGAAAGATATTAAAATAAATAATGGAAACTATTGTCGGCCATTGCAACACTTAGGGCAGAATGATCATTCATTAAGGAATTGTCAGTAACATTAAATGCTGCATAAAGTCAGGCAGTTCTGAACATATCACGAATTTGTAATTTACAATTGTGGCACCATTAATCTAACACTATGAAGCAGAAGATACCACAATTGCACTGTAAAACAAGGCATACAACTGCCTGTTGACTTTGTGGTAAGCACTCTCAGTGAGGCAGGGTAAAACTATTTCCAGAAAGTTATATTGTTTTAATGATTTTTAACATTGCAAGAAAGTAGATGCTTATGGAAGATGTGCCAGAGAAAAACAGAAGGCAAAGGAAAGCGAAAGTACGTATGAAAGGAGAAATAATGAGCATAATGTTAAGTCATTTGAGAGGACAAGTAACGCTCAAGGAACAGGAGCAATTTGTACCTCTGTTTGCAAGGGTATCACTGCATCCTGCCACCTGGGAGCAGGAAGAGAGGCGGCCCGGGACAGAAAGGACACCGAAAAGAGGTGAGGCAGAATGACAGCAGTAGATGTTTGCAGTGTGTTGTGTTGCTTATCAGAGAGCAGTGTGGGTAAAGTGATGCTAAGTAGAGAAGACAGGGCGGTCTGCAGGCCATGAGCCCTGGTCAACGGGAAAAGCAAGTGTAGGGAAACAGGGAATGTGAACACTGGATAAAACCTCCTTTTGGTGCAACTAATGATCTGAACTCAGTTCTGAAACATGGAATGACATTTATCTGACCTTTAAGGACCCAGAAAATGTCAGAGTTGGAGGACTATTTTCAGAATAGAAGATTAGTGCTCCTATAATATTTTAAAAACAATCTTAGAACACTGCTGCTTCTTTTTTACTCATGTTTGTTTCTGACTAGTTGGATGTCTCTTGATTTGTATTTCTTTCATTCATTGAGTTACGATGGACAATATACGTGCATAAGCTAAATGAGAAATGTTTTTCCTATTCCTGTTGCAACTGAGTGTATGCAACTAAACTTTTTCACTCTATAAAACCAAATACTGGTTATGTGAGAGCATGCAATAAATATCATTGACAGAGATAAGATTTTAATATTTGAAAATAATATGGGTTTGTTTCTCAAAAATCGTTAATACTTGGATAATGTGTGAAATAACTGCATGGGCATTTGTAAAGAGGAGTTTTCATCCTCGCATTATTGTTCTTGTAGAGCGTGGTGTGGTAGTAGCTCTGAATTATCTAGTGAAAACATTCACTTATTAATTAACAGTCTGATAATTGTGGCTCATACAGACCCAGAGAAGCAAAGTGGAGTGTTTATTTCATCTCTAAAATATCAGGTCTCTTACCATGTGTGGTTCACTTGCCATTTGTGTTGGATAAAAAGCAGCTCACTTTCATCATTATCCTACGTAAATAAGGAGTTTGTCATATGCAAATTATGTTAGTTAGGTATAGACTAAGATTAAGATTTATCAGGTGTACTTGTGCAAGCCCAGGTGCAAATACCTTTTTTTTTTTAATAGAGGCCCTTCAATTGAATATTTTATTCCTTGCAATTACAAACATATATATTTTACTACATACCTCAGTGGCAACCTTGATTAACAAATTAAATTCCTTCAATAGTTGAATTTATGTAAATCTCATACAAAGCTATGCATACCCAATTAGTAAATCTTAAACTTCTTATGTAATAGATAAGCTAGGGGCGGAAGCTGAGAAGTTACTTTGGGTCCCCCATGTGAGTTTTAGGGACCCTGTACTTGAGCTATCATTTACTGTCCCCCAGTGCACATCCTACAGGTCAGCCAGAATGTGAATTAGATTGATAAAAAAGAACTCAGGCACTCCAGTATGGGATTTTGCATTAACCTCTGTGCTAAATTCCCACTCCGCACAGCTCTAATTCGGTTTCTGGGAACGTATGCCATGCTCTTGTATATCACAGTCCACCATTCCTTCACTTATTTTGTCTTTTTTGGTCTTCTCTAAATGTCAACTCAAATATAATCTATACTGACCTAAACGATGTTTAATTTACAAAAACTAGGTCAATGTAGATTAATATGAACCAGAACCAGGATGGAGAGAGAGAGAGATATAAAAAGAGAGAGGTACACATTTTATAAAAGATTTTCCATATCCGGCTTAGTAGGATATGGATAAAATAAGGAAAAAAAATTCAAAATCGTGAAAGCATTCCATGGGCTGCATTATAGATTTTTTGCACTTTTACTCTCTTTAATATTATATTAAGTAAAAAGGGATGACAACTCTCTATGGTGAAACAGGGATTCTTGTGCATAACAAATAGACAAATCATATGTTTTATTGCCGCGAAATCTTCCCTAAATTGTTAAATACTGAAGTTTAATACATTAAAGTTTACTATATCTTTTGCTGGAACCAGTTTTAGATTTGCTTTCAACACTGCAAAAAAAAAAAAAAAGTAGATCAATAGTGGTAATAAATCTTTAAATGGTTTTTAACCTTACAAGCTCTTTATAAACTGAAGGATAATCAATAAACAGGGCCACAATACTGCCTGTGATTCATCTTTTAGGCAGTATTGTTCTATGACACAACGCCAATAGCTCTGAATACAAATGCCAAGATCAATTTTGCTTCTGAGAAACTGCTTGAGCCGTTATGGCAAGCAGTATGAAATAATTTCTTTTATTTCACACTTTTTAGATGAATTTTAACCATTATTATACATAGCTAACCACTTAAATTACAGAAGAACAATCCTTTTGCACAATGATCTTCCTGAGGTTTTAAGAATCACTTGATGTGTCTGAAGTTCAGACAAAGTAAAGTATCCAATTTGAATAACTGTACAAATTGAAGTTTACCCAAATTCATTTATTTTTACTTTATTTTTCACAATCCAGAGAAACCATTAGGCAGTCTTTCAAGAACACTTAGTTAATTTTCCAATAAGAACATCATATATCATTGTAACAGCCTTTTAAAAATGATTTATTTATGTTAATTGGGAAGGTAGATACATAGAGAAGGAGATACAGAAAGAGTGATCATCTGTCTGCCAATTCGCTCCCCGAGTGGTCACAATGGCCAGATCTGAGCTGATCCAAAACCAGGAGCCTGGGGCTTGTGGAGGTCTCCCACTCTGATGCAGGGATCTGAGGCTCTGGTCTCTCCTTGAGTACTTTCCCAGGTCACAAACAGGGAGCAGGATGGGACGTGGGGCAGCAGGAATGTAAACCAGTGTCCACATGGGATCCTGTGTCAGCCCCCACTGTAAGAAACTTTAATAATTATACATTTATCTCTGATAATATTGATTTATAACAAATGTGTAATCATATGTATTCCAACAAATCATGTTATTGAGCAGATGAGAACCTGTGTGGTTTGAAATTCCCAAGTAACAATGAAACAGAATGAAGATAGTAATTTTATAAAGTACTGAATCATATAGTATATGTAATCACATAGCATTTTACCAGAATTTGAAATTTTTTGCCAAAAATTGTTAAGCATAATGTACTGCAATTTTAATGATCTGTGATTAATTTGAAATTTGTTAATCATGTTTTTATTTGCTTACTGTTAATAGTCCTTGTGTATATTCCTGCTGATCACAATTTATTTTACTTTTTATTGTTGAAATGTTTATTTAGTGGAATGTAAGCCTTTAACTACAACACAAATAAAAAAGTTATCTTAAATGTTATAAAGGTTAAGTTGAAAACTTTAAAATTATAAAGAACAAATATTGGCAAATGCAAATGATCACATGTATATATCATATTTCACCTTTATTATGAATAGGTGAAACACTTTCATATAAGGGATAGCAAAATAAGTCACTGGCCAAAGTAATTAGAAGTGCACAGTTCTTAAGCAAATGCAGGTGTTCCTTGCAGGGGCACGCATTCATTCTCATCTCTTCCACGGGCATCCTGTTGATAGGACAGCATGTGCGGGCTGAGATGGAGGCCAAGTTTATCATCATTATAGTGAGGTCTTACAGACAAGCAAAGAGTGTAGTGTTATTAAAGGAGGTATCGGTGTGAATTCCCATTGTTGAACACAGTCCAGCACAGTACGTAGCCGTCTACAATAACCAGGCTGCTAATAACTGTTGGTATGTAAGAAACGTCAGTGTCCGAGTGTGTCCGCTCCTACAAGAATTTCCAAATGAGCAGCACCAAGCAAAATATGAATATGAATGTATTCTTCCAGGGCAGTGAAAATGCAGCTAACTGTGATGATACAAGACTTTCAATCACAGACGATAATTGTGAGTGTGACCAGCTCTCACAGACTACTTCTGTGCAGGTGCCTCCAATTTTTCCTTGAATCAATTTCTACATGTGGGCCTGGTTTATGGGGTATGTGTGTGTGTGTGTGTGTGTGTGTGTGTGTGTGTGTGTGTGTGTGTGTGTGTGCTACTTTTAGCATTGTCACTGTAGTGTCTTAAATTGTCTCTAATATTTCAGAATGTGTTCTACAATCAAGTTCTTTGTATCGTTGTTTTAGGCATTTTTTTATTTTGCAAAGTGTATCACCCAATTGGTTTTGTAAGCAATTTATGTGAAAATATTGAAATGCTTTCAACAAACTAAGACATATCCTTTTTCTTCAACTGCATTTGTGAAAAGTATAGCTTATCCAGTTCTCAACTGTTTAAGCAACTCTATATGCAGTGTAGAGTCTATACTGTTACGTGTCAGTACTGTTACGTGTCACCATAACAAGTCGCACACTAATATACTTTTTACCTTTTATCTATTGTCTGAATGCATTTCATCTGCTTATATTGTGTACCTGTGTGACTAATGTAAGTGTAATTATAGCTGTTCTATGCATGATCTATTTTATTGAGGAAAGTGGCCTATGAAATATATTGTGGTACTGAATGCTTGCCAAATACATTCATTTGAAAAATGTAGATACATTTCTTTCATGCAACGTCTAAGTTATTCTTTTTCAAAAGTATAATTTTTGGCGTTTGGGAATTTAGGTACCTGGGACCGATTATGACGGTGAGGTTGTATCCCAAATCTAAAGCTTACAAAGCAGGGAAAAGTAAACAACCAAGGGAAAAATAAAAGAAGAAAATGTTCCTTTGTTGTGGGGAGCCATGCAGTTGGGTCGGATGGCATGGGTGTGTGATGAACACCGCTCCTCAGTTAGCAAGGCTGCGAGGAGTTTCTAGCTGCGTGGCAAGGCCCGGCAGAATGTCTCTGGTCACCTCATTGCTGCCTCACCCATTGTATGGAACTCAATCACCTCTCTGATATTTCATAAAATTCTTCTGAGGGTGTTGTTGTTGTTTTTCTGCTATGTGAAGTGATTCCTGTAACTGGTATGACACCTCAAATTGATCTATCATGTTATGATAAAAACACCTGTAGTAACGTAAGGCTATGACACACAGGTAAAAGTATACAATAATACAATTGAGCCCACTATGTTTCCAAACATCCTGTTATGTGCCCACTTTTGTTCTAAAGTTTGCCCTAGTATAAGTAATGTTTTCCTTAAGAAATGGCTTGATAATATCTTGCAACAGACGGCAATCATGGAGGTACAAAGAGTTTGTTTACCATGCACCTCGAACTGTTACAACACATGATATGACGCATTTTAGTTTCTTACCACAGAAAACAAAAGTATATGGGGCATTTTTTATAAGGAAATAAATGTGAACCCCGTCAAATTGGCTTAAAATCTCAATCTTATATTGGCACTTATATTTAGGGAAAGAAAACAGTTTATAAAAATCTTTATCTTATATTGGCACTTATATTTAGGGAAAGAAAACAGTTTATATAGATGAAAGAAAGTTTCTTGTAAAGGCCCTCTGTTTGTAGATTAGCTGAATTGCCTTGATCCCTTTCACTGCCCTTTAACAAAAGAATAAAAAACAATTGAATCAGCACTAGGTGAAGGTGACCGTAATTAATGCATGATTTGATTATAAGATTTAGCAAAGAATCTATGTTATATGCTTTTATAAAATCCTTTCATTTATGATCTTTTAATTCTGTACTCTTAATATTTTAGCAATATTAGTTTGATTGTGTTTAGTAAAAATTGATTTTGAGTATAAGTAAACTACTTGTCACTATGTAACCACATGCGCTGCCAACCGTGGAGTTCCTGGCTTCAGCCAGGTGACTGCAGGTTTCAATGAGTAATGGTTTGTTGAAAATATTTTCCTTAGGATTGTTTTTTGTATTCTCTTAACCATGAAGTAAACATGAAATAATTGGATATTGTGAAAAAACTTGTGATGATTTGTGTATAAATAAAGAAGGCAACTTTTCTGAGTTGTCCATTATGAGCATCAAGCCATAGTGGTCCGTGTCTTATCTCTTCCTATCATCTCGCCGATCCACGCATCCTTTGCAAGCTCTCAGTCAGCTGGAGCTGGTCTCCGGCAAGTGGCGCCCGACGTGAGTGCTCGACGAAGGTAAACCTCTTTCCTCTCTATTAATATTGATATTGGTATTCGCGGTGTGGATCGGACTTCACCCAAGGGCACTGCAGGCCCCCTGATAAGAGTGTAGATCAGGTGGGGGTGAATAGTCAGAACATTTACTTTGAGAAGCATTGTACCCTCTGTCAGTTACAAAATGGGACAGAGTGATTCTAGTGAAAGAAGTTTATATGCTGATATTATTAAACATACCTTAAATAGGAAGGGCATTAAAGTTAGTAAGAAGCAATCATTAGAATTTTTACAATTTGTACAAAAAGTTAGCCCGTGGTTTCTTGAGCAGGACACTTTAGACTTATACACATGGGATCAGGTAGGGAATGACATGAAAAGGTGGTATCGGAATAATGGACGAGTGGGCATGCCATCCTCTGCATATGCCATTTGGAATGTTTTACGGCAGGCACTAGATGTGGGACCTGAGCCTTATCCCGCACCTTCAGCTCAGCAGAGAGAACATACTCTCCTTCTTGATCCTCAGAAGGGAGGCTTAGGCCTTAGTTATAGCTCAATGGAAAGTGTCTGTACTGAAGATAATGTAAAATATTGTAAAACTAATCAGGAAGAAATATTTAGATCAGGAGTTAGAGATTGTGAAAAGGGACAAATGGCTGAATTACATGATAAAAGGTCTCCTGCTATAGATAATAAGGCTTCAAAGTATTCTTCTAAGTCTTGTGAGCCCTTACCAGCTAGACCAAATCCAGCAAAGATTGGCTTTAGAGGGGCAATAGAGCAGGCACATAAGGAAGGTGATTTTTTCTGTTTTCCTGTTGTTTATGAATGGAATGAACCTGAATGGGAACCGTTGCCTTACAAGCTTGTTAAAGAACTAAAGCATGCTGTCTCTGACTATGGACCAAACTCCCCATACACTATGGCAATGGTGGAGAGCCTAGCAGCAAAGTGGATGACTCCTTATGATTGGTTTCAGATTGCCAAGGCTTGCCTCACAGGAGGAAACTTCCTTTTGTGGAAAATGGAATATGAGGAATTAGCTAAAGCAAAAATAAAGTCTCAGGGATCTGTGAGGCATGGCAAACCTTCTTTTACCTTAGACATGCTTTTAGGTCAAGGCACTCATCTTGGCGTTTCAGAACAACTCACTCTGCCTAAGGAGACATTACAGCTTATCTCCTCCCTGGCATTAGGAGCATGGAAACGCCTGCCATCTCCAGATCAAAAGTCTTCAGGTTTTGTAAATGTTAAGCAGAAGCCTGAGGAGCCTTTTGAAGAGTTTGTAGCTAGACTCACCGAGGCAGTGAGCCGGACAGTAATTAACAATACAGCTACAGATTTCATAGTTAAACAGCTAGCTTTTGAAAATGCTACTCCAATTTGCAAGACTTTACTTCAACCAGTGAGAAGGACAGGAGACTTGTCAGACTATGTTCGAGCTTGTGCTGAAGTAACTCCATCTTACATACAAGGGTTAACTATTGCTGCAGCTCTTCAAGGTCAAACTGCTACTCAGATTTTAAAGACTATTAGAGGTAACAAAAGAAATAAAAAAAGAAACAATTGCTATTCATGTGGTGGAGTAGGGCATTTCAGCCACAGCTGTCCTGCCAGAAAATCATCCCAAAATTTCAAACAGGAAAAAACTTCTATAGACACTCCTAAACCCTATTTAAATATTCCTCGTACCATCTGTCCACGGTGTGAGAAGGGATTTCATTGGCAAAAGGCTTGTCACTCTAAATTCCACCGGAATGGAACTGTTCTATTGCCTCGAAATCAATCTAGTTTGAGTAATCAGCCTGTACAGGGTCAAATGCAGGGAAACGGGAGGCGGGCCCCCCAAGTAATGAGGACATGCATGGATATTGGCTCTGAAGGGTGCAAAATTAAAATGTTGACTGCTGCATTAAATACTGGATTAAAGCAAAATAGAATTAAATGTCATAATTGTGGCAAATTGGGACATATGTGGAAAGATTGTAGGAAACGAAACACCCCAAAATCTGGAGAAAAAGTTATTAATTGTCTAAAGGCCTATCATAACATTGGGACTTTGAAACATCCTGCCCACCTTGCAAGGTTTAAAACCATTGCTATTCAGAAGCAAATAAATGCTAAGTGTTTTAATTGTGGGAAGCCCAGACACCTTCAAAAACAATGCCAAGCAGCACCTCTTTTAGCTCAAAAATATGGCACTAATACTGCTAAGGATCACTGCCCTAAAATATGTCCTAAATGTCATAAAGGAGTACGTTGGGCAAAAATATGTAAATGTAAATCTAAAATTGATCATGATGGCCAGCGCTTGTGGTCAGGAAACTTCTGGCGGGGCCAGTCCCGGGCTCTGAACAATCAGAGATTTACAAAACACCAATATCCAATCCAAGCTGTGCCTATAGAAGAGTAACAGACTTAAAACCTGATACTGATAGAGGAAATGTTAATTAAAAGTTGGTATCTTCCTTGGCAATTAATTATACTACCTACTGTTCATACCCCAACTGGATGCTTGTGCCTCCATCCCATGTATAAAAACGTTATTACTCCTTATTGTGCTTTGGTCTCCACCTTAATTATAGAGAGATTTCATAGGAATAAGCAGCTTTTTTTTTGGTAAGGATGTAAATAAAATAATTATTCCTTACAGCTCTAGACAGCTTACCTATTTAATATCCAAGAATGAGACATGGCAAATAACACTATTAACCCTTGTGGGTATAATTTCATATCGCTTACCCCAATAGCCCCTAAACCTCTAGTAAAAGTCCAAAATGTCCTTACAATCCAATGGAAAGGATCCGATTTCCTCTAATCTTTTGGAAGAGGGTATGTTTGTGTTTTTCCACAGGGCTTGGACTTGCTGACTTGGATTCCAGATCAACTAATTAGACATTCTTATCCGGTTTACATTTCCACCCCTCTGCCTTTCGCAGCGGCAAACAGCCTCTACACAAGTCCCTCCTCCTGCCCGGCAACTTCAGCGTTAAACTTTCACTTTCTTCTCTCCAGCAGGTACAATCACTCTCCCTAGCCTCCTCCCCCTCCTTTCTGTTAGGCTACTCAGCACTCAGGTAGTTTCTCCAAAATATTTTACTTTTTTTCTTTGTCAAGCCTCCCACCTCCAACCTTTCTTCGCAAAGAGCAGTGGGGTAGGACATAAACTAAACTGGGCCCACAGAAGAATAACTAGCTTCTTGTGCTTTATGTTTATACAAGATTTTTAAATTCTGCTAAATTTTTATCTTGGATTTTTGAACTTTATGAATATAATTCTTAAGACATTGTTTAAGGCATTGCTTTAAAAGTGTAACATTTACACCAAATATAAACTGGTATAAAAGTAACATCTAATTCATTGTTAAATTTTTTCCAGGTATATAATGCATCCATGTGCTTTTATCTGCTAGTTTTATATTTAGATGAAGGATAAATGCAAGTATACAAATGTGTTCTTGATGGAAAAGATTATAAAGGAGAGTTTTTTGAATAAAAGAGAAAAAGACATGGCTTGTGAAATATTCTGTCCTACAGGAGAATGGCTATGTTAGACTACAGCACTGAAGAGGAAAAAATATTTACAGGATAAAGTTTGTTGAAGAAGAGATGGGAAAGCCATGGGGTGTGTGAAAGGAATACATCTTGTATTATTTATATGCAATATAATTAATCATAGTCTTTAAATATTATTTGCAGCATTTCCTTAAAAAGTTCATCACTGACTTATGGAATTAAAATCTGATCCAATTCTTCACTTATTAAATTTTAATGGGTACTGCTATCACCAACCTTGGTTTATAAAGAATCCTTAGCAAATCCTAAATTTATGTGATATGATCTCTTTTGTTCTCTACAACATTTTTGGAGGCCTCAGTCAGAGGGTAGTAGCCATCCTGGGTTCTGGAGCCTGGCTTGGTCACCTGGGGAGGCCACCGTGATGATTAACACGGCCCCAGCTGCCAGTCCTGGCTTCCTGGCTCACAGGATTTGCACTGACCTCTGCCTATTCACAGGTATCTTGTCATCTAAATTTGCATGTTTTGAGTACTCATCTGGGACTCAAGAGGGCTGAGTGCAACACAACTTCTTGAGTCAGGGTCCATATTAAATATCTTTATGACCCATTAGCCTTTTAAAATTTAAGTGAGTGTGGTGGCCACCTATGTCTGTCTTGCTGTGTGTCTTTTTGTTAAGAAAGGGAGTGAGTGTGTGTGTATGTGTGTGTGTGTTTGTTGTTTTATTGTTTGGTCTCAGTGTTCCTTGAGATCAGATGAGAAATGGGCACATAATAGATTTTAGTTTTATGCCGCTTTCTCCCAGCTAAAGTTATTGCAAAAAATTGCCTTAATTGTTATCATACATCACTGTCTGTGTTTACTAGTTAGGAAATCCTATATTTTTAACCACTTTTGACGTTTTTGTAATAACCAGGTTACTCATGTTATATCCTCATCGCCTTTTTCTATGTACTATTTAAGGTTGTACCTTTACTTTAAATTCATAACAAATATTAGACCTTTGAGTAAACATTTTCTAAAGCTGTTACTTCTTAAGAGTTTCACCTGCTTTTTCTGAAATTGATCGATATGATAATTTTTACCTTTTTCTTCATTTTTCTTCTACTTCCTTTCTAAAACTCCAAAAAGCCTCTCAGAACACAGAGTTAGATCTCCAGAATGGTTAACTTATAAATCTGACATTCCAAAGACTGCCTTTACAGCTCACTTTCCCAGAGGCCCAGAGGAAGAGTAATGAGCTATGTTACCAGGAAGAACCCTGATGCCATCTCTCCTTCTTGCCTGCCTCTGGCCAAAACAACAGAAAGAGTTTCACTAGCCTCAGTGCTACCTTTGCTGAGGTCTACAGACACTTCCACCTGGAAATGTTTGAAAGGCTTAGTCTGTGCAGAACATCAACTCCTGCCATGAAGACACGTCACAAACATGCCTGCTGATCTACTCTCTACCACTAAAGACATCCCTGTGCAGGATTCAAGCTACTTTCCAAAAAGGACTGCTGATAAGTAACTTACAGATGGACCCTTAGGTTCCATCTCCGTTACCTGAGATGGCTCTGTATACACTGTTATTTGTACTAAGTATATTGTTACTTATTGTCTTAATTCTTCCCTGATGCCTGATATTTTTGTTATCTTGAGAAAACCCTCATATTTAATGTTAACTGTAAATTTGACTGAACCATGGTAGGATGCTGCTGCTCTTTATGCATTGGACTCAATTTCTACAGCTTTATCCCATCCTAAGCACTTTGTGATTTCCTTATCTTTAGGTCTCACTAATATTATTACTCTTATAGGGTCTCTTACAGCTTCAACTACTGCCCTAGTACAACAGGTTCATACAGCTGATCATGTTAATTCCCTTTCTCGTAATATTAGTCTTGCCTTGTTTACTCAAGAAAGTATTGATAAAAATTTAGAAGCTAAGATTAATGCATTAGAAGAGGCAGTAATTTATATTGGCAATGAAATTCAACACTTAAAAACTAGATTTAGTACCACCTGCCATAGCAATTATAAATGGATTTGTGTTACTCCTCTTTATTATAATGATTCACATATGTCTTGGGATGATATTAAAACTCATCTTCAAGGTATATGGAACAGTACCTCCACTACTCTTAGTATTCAACAATTACACTCGCAAATTTCTGCCATCTCACATTCTCATCTTCAAGCCCTTTCTGCAGGGAATGTTACTAAACAATTTTTACAGTCTATTACATCCTTTGTTTCTGGAAAAACATTTACTTCATTTTTTATTAATTTAGGAACCACACTAATTGTCCTTCTTCTTGTACTATTTCTCATCCCAGTCTTCATCCGACAGCTAAGCACAATACTTCAAACCACACGCAGAGAACTTCGCACCCTTCAACTCAATTATAAAAGAGGGGCAGATGTGGGGAGCCATGCAGTTGGGTCGGATGGCATGGGTGTGTGATGAACACCGCTCCTCAGTTAGCAAGGCTGCGAGGAGTTTCTAGCTGCGTGGCAAGGCCCGGCAGAATGTCTCTGGTCACCTCATTGCTGCCTCACCCATTGTATGGAACTCAATCACCTCTCTGATATTTCATAAAATTCTTCTGAGGGTGTTGTTGTTGTTTTTCTGCTATGTGAAGTGATTCCTGTAACTGGTATGACACCTCAAATTGATCTATCATGTTATGATAAAAACACCTGTAGTAACGTAAGGCTATGACACACAGGTAAAAGTATACAATAATACAATTGAGCCCACTATGTTTCCAAACATCCTGTTATGTGCCCACTTTTGTTCTAAAGTTTGCCCTAGTATAAGTAATGTTTTCCTTAAGAAATGGCTTGATAATATCTTGCAACAGACGGCAATCATGGAGGTACAAAGAGTTTGTTTACCATGCACCTCGAACTGTTACAACACATGATATGACGCATTTTAGTTTCTTACCACAGAAAACAAAAGTATATGGGGCATTTTTTATAAGGAAATAAATGTGAACCCCGTCAAATTGGCTTAAAATCTCAATCTTATATTGGCACTTATATTTAGGGAAAGAAAACAGTTTATAAAAATCTTTATCTTATATTGGCACTTATATTTAGGGAAAGAAAACAGTTTATATAGATGAAAGAAAGTTTCTTGTAAAGGCCCTCTGTTTGTAGATTAGCTGAATTGCCTTGATCCCTTTCACTGCCCTTTAACAAAAGAATAAAAAACAATTGAATCAGCACTAGGTGAAGGTGACCGTAATTAATGCATGATTTGATTATAAGATTTAGCAAAGAATCTATGTTATATGCTTTTATAAAATCCTTTCATTTATGATCTTTTAATTCTGTACTCTTAATATTTTAGCAATATTAGTTTGATTGTGTTTAGTAAAAATTGATTTTGAGTATAAGTAAACTACTTGTCACTATGTAACCACATGCGCTGCCAACCGTGGAGTTCCTGGCTTCAGCCAGGTGACTGCAGGTTTCAATGAGTAATGGTTTGTTGAAAATATTTTCCTTAGGATTGTTTTTTGTATTCTCTTAACCATGAAGTAAACATGAAATAATTGGATATTGTGAAAAAACTTGTGATGATTTGTGTATAAATAAAGAAGGCAACTTTTCTGAGTTGTCCATTATGAGCATCAAGCCATAGTGGTCCGTGTCTTATCTCTTCCTATCATCTCGCCGATCCACGCATCCTTTGCAAGCTCTCAGTCAGCTGGAGCTGGTCTCCGGCACTTTGTTATACGAGTTTAAAAATTCCAAGATATCATGAAAGTCAATGGATAGAATGGTGACATTGCTTAAAAATATCGCTAAGGTGAAGAAGGTGAGGAGGGAGAGGTGGGGCTGGCATTTGGTCAAATGATTAAGATGCCAGGCTGAGACAGTGGTATTCCATGTGGTGTGTCTCAAGTCCAGTCTGGGCTCTGCTCCTGATTCTGTAATTTTGCTTTGGTGCACTGTGGCAAGCAGGAAGGGACGGCTCGAGTGATTGTGTCTCTGTCTCCCCCGTGGGAGTCCAGAAGTGAGAGCTGTGCGTTCTCATGTCTTGGCCACTGTGGGCATTTGAGGAGTGAACCCACAGGTGCTGGATCTCTCTCAAGGAAATTAACCTTACTCACTGTGTTAGAAAGTTAATAATTAAGCACATAAAATTTCAAAAATAATAAGATGAACAAGAAAAGTTACACAGGTTGATGATGTTAGAATCAGGTAATCCAGAAATGCCTCAAATACAGGAATTGCACGACACACTTGAGGATTTCACTTCTTTGTAATTTGTTGAGAAAAGAAATTGTTACACGTGCAAATTACTGCTTTGGGTAAGTGGGTAGTAGATGAATATTGGATAACATTTTTTGTTAACATAATTTAGTAGATATACATCAAACAGTCTCCAAAGTAAAGACAGACTGCAGTTTGGGAAGTCAATACAATCTCGTTGTTGGAATGTGTTGAGTCCTTATCAGTGTTACATACCGTGTCTTTTTCCCAGAATATAACACGCACTGTATTTTGCTTTCATATTGTTGTATCTGCAAGATGCCACAGGATTTATGGCACTAAATCCTTTGCCCTCCATTTTTTTTTATTAGTGTTGATGTACTACCTTAACTTTTTACAAAAGAAAAGATTAGATATATTTATGTAATATACATAGTTATATGTATATTAAATATATGTAAATATATATTTTGGTAAACAAGTAATATTGCTCTCCACTCCTATTTATTACCCATCATTTTCCTTTATAAACAAATGCGTTATATATAAAATGAATTGATTTTTCTGTTTTTAGGAAATAACAGGAAATTCTTTCCTTCTATAGAAAACATATTTTCTATTGTTATAAAAGTCCCAGTGTACTATGGATTTTGAACATGATAGAAATGTACATGAAATTTCATACTATAGTAATTGCCAGTAACCTGCTACAGCTCCCAGGAGTTTGATGAGAAATCCTTTATCCTGGCTAACATCTTTTTGTTCACACCCTGGAACCTCAGCCCTGTGATCCTGAGACATTTAATGGTGACAATCTGGGCAGGAAAGCTGCTGAAATTACTTATAAAGCACTCATTTCCTCTGGCCCAATTTAATTTATCCACCAAGAAATGCCAAATAAAAGGTGCTCAGAGGAAAATTAGACTTCAATTTTGTGCCACTCTTATCTTCTTCTATTTATCTTACTTATCATGTCATATTTATAGAAATGTAATATTTGTCCAAAACCTTACTGAAAGCTGCAAAACAGCCCACAACATAAGCAAATGAACTGCAAGTTTTGTTCACTTCCATGTTCACAGTTTGTCCTTAAGTCTACTACTGATAATTCAGGTGTCAGTTGTTATAATTTACTAAGATAGTTTGTGACCTCAAAATAGATTTTGACAGCTGTCTGGGAAAAAAAAGTGACTTGACAACCCTCACTTCCATTTTTTCTGATCAAATCACTCTGCCATGTGGTTGCTAAAGCATGCCCACTTGGTAGAAATTCAGCACTGTACTCTCATCAAGAAACAGATGAAAAACCAAGTCGAAATGTTCTTTCCTGAATATTCCTGGGTGGCTACAATAACTATCGATCCTGTTTATGGAATTTGCTTACCAAGTGGACAGGGGAAATAGAAGTTAATATTTCAATGACTATGTTTCACCTAAAGGTAAATGTATTTTTATATACAAGAATACTTCAAAAAGCTAATAAAAAATGAAATTAGAATATGTTTATTTTGTGGGAAAAATAGTTTGAAACATTTCTTTTGTCACAACACACAGTCTCCCTAATATCCATGAAGATCACTTGTACATAGAATTAGGTACGTACAAAAATCTTATCAAGTGTTTTAAAAATTATCATACTGAAAATAGGTGTAATTTATTGAACCTATAGCCATCATGTTGTCAAGATGGAGTTTCTTTTTCCTGTTGTACTCCCTTCATCTTTAAGGATGGGCATGATAAACAGAATAGTATTGTATTCATCTATACAGCTGTGTAAATGAATATATTTTTCAAACACTCTGAAGATTTATGACATACTCCAATACCTCTTTCTAGTAATCAATAAAAGACAACCACTATCAATTTATTTTCTACTGGATATCAAAACTTTCAAAGGAAGAAATGAGCACTTTTGGAAGAAAATTTTTTCATAGACATAAAACACTTTGTAGTGCTCTAAATCTTCTTTGACTTCCTTCTAACATACTACAGATGAAAAACAAAAAGAATAAAATGTTCTCAGAATGTCATTATGTTTTAATGAAAACAAACAACTTCAATTTCTGAATTTTAATCATTTTCCTTTATCTTTCAGAAAAAGGGAAATTAAAAAGAAATCTAATTAAGCTTCTCTTAGATCTTTGAGATCCATGGGAATATACTTCAGAAGAAAGTAGAACTATCTGATTTACTTTTTGTCTGAAAATAGGCAGCGCACAAACCTGCATCGCTAGAAAAATATGTGTCGTAAAATATTCTCCATTTATCTTCATCATAAGGAAAGTTGTTTTCACTAGATTCTCCTTATGTTCATTAATATGATTAGGAAAATATCATTTCTCTGAAGTGGATTAACAATGCATTTATACACATTCTCAGCTTAAAACATGCATTCACTATTGTGACTGATTCACTTTGTTAAATGAGCAATGCAGATTAAGGAGACATTGATTACACTGGTCTATAAAACTTTCCTGAAATAAATTTGAACTCTCCTATGGTAAAAGTTGTCAATTAAAGCCAGAAGACATCAAAATGATAAGTAGTAGAATGACCGTGTGTGGTATTGTTGTCTTGCCTGTAACCCTGACTTTCCAGTGAATGCCACTCCTGCCTTTCTCAGGGACTGATATGGCAGTCTTAGGATGCTACGGGCAATTGATGGCATGGTGTAATGGCTACTGAGATGTGAAAGCCATCTCCTAGTGCTGTATTCATATCACGATGTGATTCATGAAGAGACATGAGTCAGGAGGCTTATAACAGGAGACAGTTTATTATTATCATGCCATAGTATGACTCAGTTGGATTCGCATAAAAACAAACTGAATGTCAATTACATGGTTGATCACCAACCTCCAGTTGCTTGCACTGCTCACTGGATGTCTTAATGTTTTATGGCAGATGTAGGAATTGATAACTCTGTGCGCATAGTTATTGATAATGCTGAAGAGGTCTCCTGTCTCATATTCCTTGCACACATATACCAAGATGTACACTGTTCTGGCTTTAGCTAGCATCACTATTCTATTCAGCACATCAGCGACTGAAATGAGTATGGACGAATAGATGACTCCATTCCATTCCCAAGATATGTTTTTTTCTTTTCTGGCTTGTCCACATTTCTAATATAAAATACACTCAAAAGGAGTTGGATTTGGTCTCAACCTTCTCATCACCAAACCCAGCTCACTGAGTTTATATCTTGTATGAACAATACAATAGTTGTTTTTTCTTACCCAAGGTCTTATGGTTAGATGTAAATGCTTTATAAATATCAATGGTTGTTATATTGTTTTCCATCTTATCTAATTTCCATGGGTTCATAAGATGGATGCCTACATGTTGTTTACCTTATACCAAAACAGTTTATGTACGTTGAAATGATTGATGTGATATTTGTATGTGTATATATTTTTTTTAGATATTTATTTATTTTTATTGCAAAGTCAGGTATACAGACAGGAGGAGAGAGAGGAAGATCTTCCCTTTGATGGTTCACTCCACAAGCAGCGGCAATGGCTGGAGCTGAGTTAATCTGAAACCAGGAGCCAGGAGACTCTTCCGGGTGTCCCACGCAGGTGCAAGGTCCCAAGGCCGTAGGCCTTTCTCGACTGCTTTCTTAGGCCACAAGCAGGGAGCTGGATGGGAAGTGGGCCGCTGGGATTAGAACCAGTGACCAAATGGGATGCAGGAACTTTCAAGGTGAGAAATTTAGCCACTAGGCAACCATGCCAGGTCCATGTATATAAATGTTTATGCAAAATTATTTTCACTGTTGGATTATTCAGGATGGTCTATTGTTGTATGGTCATACTGTGCATTATCTGCATATAGGTGACTTGTATATGTCTTCTCCTTGGGACTTTAACTTTATTAACATTTTCTATAGTTTATATTTACTCTGCCATGTAGTATATTACCAAAAACTTATAAAAATACCCACTTGCATTTTTATGTGAAAATTTTGTATTTTTCCCATCACATGACAGCTATACCCCATTGCAACTTAGGTTTTAGTTATATCTGGTATCTACATGCACAATGGTCATATTGGGATTTATACACCATTTTATTTCTCTGTATTAATATGAATGTCACATTCCCTCCACTAATCTTTTCAAAATGGTTCTGGGTATTTCTGCTACACAGTCCAGGTTTGTCTGTCCCCATTCAGTTAATACCACGTTATTCAAGGACAACTTGCAGAATTTACATGATTTTTAATGTAAGATGTTTTAGTTTGAAGAAAAATCTTGAATGAAGTTTATTTTGTTAGCAACAAAATTTTTTGAGGAAATGTCTAAGAATTTATTTTTGTTTTAAATATGCCATTCAAAGTAAAACTAGATATATTATATATAGAGAGAGATTCCTCTCTAATATAATTTGTGTTATAGATATATTACATATATAATTTTATGTATCTGAGATCCCTCTAATATAAATTATGAAACAGAGAGTTTTGTACGTTAGTCAAATCTAAGCTATGATAGGGCTTGAGACTATCAATGTTTAAGTTAAAATTTTTTTTTTATCAAACCATCAACAGCTTCGTTTTCCTTGTAGTATCATGGGATACTGGCATATTATCCTACTGAAGTAAAAAAAGATAAGAATTCAATTAAAATAGTAAACTCTAGAGGACATTATAATAATTGAGAACAGAAGCAATATCATGTGACTCATGAGTGTAATCCAAAAATACCAAAGCCTTAAGCCTAGGTAGTAGACTACTAAGTACCACAGGCTTGGGAGGTGAAGTTAGGGGCTAGCAATGATGCAAAGGTTCAGCTGGGCAGCCCAGCACGCTTCCATGTTCTGTTGTACAAAAAGGTGATTTTAGTTTAGCATAATACCTTGCATGTTTAACAGCAGCTAAAAGAAAAAAAAATCAATATTTTCAAATGAATATTAGCTTGATTCAAATATTCTACAATGTATACATTTATTAAAATATCACATTAATACCACCTATCATTTTCATTGAACAATTGAAAATAAAATAAAATGTAAAATAGATATAAAACTAAAAAAAAAAAAACTATTGAGGAAAATACTGATTCCTGAGCAACTCCCGATTCTTTGCATTCGTGTTGATGGAGTAGTCAAGTCCGTGTGACCTCAGCAGAGAAGACCCTTCCAATGGTCCTGCTGAGGTCCTAGCATCCAGGAAGGGCATCTTTGCTCTTTCTGCTTCTTTCACTTCTGCAAGGCTGTCAGTAGAGTGGCAGGGGAACAAGCAGGAGTAGGCAGTCTGAAATAATGCTTTCCATACTTTGGGACTCAAGTTACAGAGCTGAAGTGAGTTAATGTTCCCATCTATACGTGACACTGTCAATGGACTCAAAAGTATTTTATTTGACAGTGATGAAAATAGAAATTATGAAGCTTTAAATTTGAGCCAATTTTCCTTGCCACTTGGATTTTTATGATGAGTGATGGCTTTATTCCTCTACAAATAAGTTAGTTGATGGGTACTAGGCTATAACTAGATAGGAATAAGTTGTTCTGGGGTTGTAGGGCCCAGTAGGATGACTAGACCATATACTTTATATTTTCTATATAAAAAATATATGAAAACTATTTTGGATGTTTTTAACTAAATGTTAAATATCTGCAGAAATATACATTTTTATTCTGACCAGATACTTTATGACACAACATATGCATATAAGGAAATATCATTTGATGATGTACACACATATACACACTCATTACATTTTAAATAGGAAAATAAAGTATTATATTAAAGTACTTTATCAGTAAGAATTATGTGCTTATTTGATTTTTTTAGTATTTTAGTATTTAGAAAAATAGGAAAATAATCCTAATTCATCTGGAACTTGAGTAGATTTTAAAATGATACTATATAAAAGATAATTTTTTCAAATATAAAGGCAAAGGCTAACAACAACAGTTGAAAACAGAAATAAAATGCTTTGTAAAAAAGGCAAAAATAAATAAATATTTGTTAAACAATTAAAAACATTTTTATTATATGAAAAGTTATATGGGCATATTTGATATTCAGCTTATTGATAGACATAACAAATATATTTCAAGTATGGGCACCCTAGAAATTAGAACAAACCAATGCTATAGCTGTTACTGTAATCTCAATGTAAAGTCATCCTTGCTGCTCTGTGAAACTGTGAAGTCAGTTGAGAATTCTTGCAGTAACAGATCTATATGATTTCATCTCACAGGGAGTTGATTGTCAGTTTTTTCTCAGCACTATTAAACAAGCCATTAAGCAGGAGTAAATAATGCTGTTGATGAAAATATTTTCAATAAAGCTCCTGTCATAAGAGATATTCAAATTAAGAGAAAGAGGAAAACGCATCATTACCAACTTCGTCAGTGAGCAGAATGTTAGAATTCATTAGGGCCCGATTTGAGAAGTTAGCTAACACACAGAGGAAGCTGTAAGAACCTTTTGCCTAGAAATCTGAGGCTCATTTTGAGCCATTTTAGGGCAGATGGTTAAGTTTCAGGAAAGCTAGTTTCACATTGTGAGGATCAACTTTCCCAAGGTTAAGGCATTGTTTCTGGAGTCTTCCCTGTGGTCTGAGTAAACTCCATGCTGTTTGAGAGTGGGTTTCTTGTTTAGATCAAATTAAATCCCATTTACAAACCTTCGCATCGTTTAATCCATCCTGCGTTTTTAGGTTTTGTAAGTTGGACTTGTAGTATCAGCCAGTACACAATCTTGAGAGTAAGATGAGACATTGGGCTAATGGTGTCATCAGAATGAAGTGCTGACTGGGGTTAGTCTGATGATGAGCCCTGCCTATCTGGAAACTTGGTATGGAAACCAGAGAAAAGACATGGTGCAAAGATGTTAGGACCCTCCGTTGACTTTGGAATCATCTGTTCAGATACAACAAATGTCACATGATGTGGGGTCCATGGGTCTAAAAGTTGATGACACCAAGAAATGTAATTATATCAGAGAAGAAATCATTTGGAAATCACACATTTACTATGTAAAATTAGGTTATCTTCTGTTTCACGTTGCAGAATTAACTACACATACATATTAGAAGAAAAAGAAAAGTATGTGTTTTAATTAAAATGATCATTTAAGTTATTTTTAGTGTTTTAGATATATATGAGAGTACCTTACAGAAGTTTATAAAAATGGAATCAAAAAATTACTGGGGTGTGGAATATTTTGAAATCCTTTCATAGTTTTCTCATGATACATATTTCCCACAAAATTTGTAGTTCCTCTCAAATGCATGGATTTCAAAATATTTTCACCAGAATTATCTTTTCTTTTTACTCTGTAATTTCCTAATTCTGTATTGATAAAGTAGACATTCAATAATCAATGAAAACTTATTTCTCTTAGGAGATGGGAGGCAGTTACTCTTCTCTAGCAATGAATTGAATTAGAAAAAATTAAAATAAAACATTTGAAATCATCCCCCTTTAATATGTTACTTGATGATCCACATCAACAAAGAATGTATGGATTAGATGAGGACTTGGGAGTGGGCATTCAGCCCAGCAGTTAGAATGCCTCTTGGGATGCTGGATCCTGTATCTATCAGGTCTGATTGCTGGCTTCTTGGAGACAGCAGGTGGCTGTCAGTGCTGGCTTTGTTCCGGATTTAAGGTTCACTGCTGATGACCTCCTGGAGAGAGAGGTGGCTGGAGTGCTGGGATGCAACCACATGGTTGTGAGACCTCCTTCAGTTCTGGCATCTTGCCATGACCCAGCCTTTGGAATTGGAAAGGTTTGTCAACTGAACTGGGAGATGGGAGGTATCTTTCCTTATCTGTCTCACTACTTACTGGGTAAGATAAAAATAAATAAATAGTTTTTAAGCAGATATTAAGCATAAATATTTAGAACCCTGTGGAAATTTTGTCAAAATATCAATTTGTGTAGGCAAGGGGACATTTTATGTAGTCTATTATTTCAAAAAATATCTTAAAGAGGAAGCCCTTGAACCATCCATTGTGATTGTAGGGTTACAATATATGAAGAGTCAGTTTTTACTTTTGGTACTGTATATTATCAAATGAATAAATTTTCGGTCTGAAAAGAACATAGCATATAATTCTGTCCAATTCACCACACTATAATTATCTTAAGCCAATCCAGTTATCAATCTGCACTATTTATCCTTACAGGAGTTTAGTGATGACAACAGTCCTCTGTAGGACAAGCTAGCAAGCAAGAACACACATATGTAAGCAAAAATGGGAGAAGAGAGATCAATAATTTGAGGCTCCAACAAAGAGTAGAATCCTAATGGGCCAAAATTTTCTTTTAAGTTGTGGGATTTTTCATAAAACGTAGGTAAAAATGAAAACTTTAGGAAAAACTCCTAAATAATCAAGATAGTAAAAATCTAAGTCTAGACAAGTAATATTAGCAATGTTGTGGAGGGTTTGAAAATTGTGAAGTAAAGCTTATATATGACCCAGTGATCAATTGGGCCCACTTATATTAAAATTATGAATTAATTTTATTTCAATTATTCATATCTTAGCATGGCAAAAGAATATGAGGTTGACTAAGTATAAGCTGGCAGAAAGAAAAAGATTATCAAGATAGAAAATGACATCAAGGTCAAAAAGGAAGCAATTAGGGAATTGGATGGGAAGAGACAAAATGATAAATATGTTAAGGCTGTAGGCTGGAAAAATAAAAATAGGGTAGTTATATAGGAAGTTAAAAAAAGGCTAAGGAAAAAATTAAGGTGAGACTTGACATTAAGAGATTGTTAAAAGCATTCTCCACTGTAAGAAGGTAAAAATTCAGATGGAACATTTGATTTGGAATTGGATTGAAGATTGCACAGTTTGTTTTATTCCTTTTTACTTAGAATTTGCTAAGAAACTTATCTCGCAGGATTTCTTGTCACAAAATTCTGAGAGTTCAAGACTACAAAGGAAGCGGTCCATTATACAAGTTCAGTTATCACATTATAAGCGAATCTCAACAGTGAAGAAAAAAGCTGTAAGATTGAGGTTGTTCACTAAAGTTCATACCAGAAGATCATCTGATATGCCCACACTGCCCCAAAAAGGAATTAGATGCCTTTACAATAATTCATGCCGAAAGACATGAGCTTTTGGAGGAAAAACAGCTTCAAATATACTTTGATCAATATAATGACAGCATGCAATATAGTCAGCTTATTGTGAAATAAAGGAAGCAGTTTTTATATAGTAAGTGTGGATAATAGCACGACTCTCATCTATCAATTGCATTATTATAGTTTCATAGTATCCTTAATGCACTGTTAATGCTATATCAGAAGCTCAGTGTCCATTCATCAAGTTGCATTATCATTGTTGTTTGTTATTATTGTATTAAGCTAATGCAATACAGTCCGTGCTATAACATCAACAGAGTCCACAGTGAATGGAGACATTAATATCAAGAAACT
>NW_024466722.1:0-2233 GCF_017591425.1 Ochotona curzoniae
TAAAAAGATTTATTTTTTAATTGGAAAGTCAGAATTGCAGAGAGAACAAGAGACAGAAGGATCTTCTGTCTGCAGGTTCACTGCCCAAGTGGCTTCAATGGCCAGAGCTAAGCCTATTTGAACCTAGGAGCCAGGAGCTTCTTCTGGGTCTCCCATGCAGATGCAGGATCCCAAGGCTTTGGGCCTTCCTCTTACTGCTTTCCCAGGCCACAGGCAGGGAGCTGAGTGGCAAGCGGAATAGGGATTAGAACTGGTGCCCATATGAGATCCCAGTGCATGCAAGGCGAGGACTTGAGCTGCTAGGCTACCACGCCAGGTCTGAATTCATTCTCGACATTGAAACTTCTGACTTTGAAATTCCATTTATTTATTGGCATTGTTATTTAATCACCTGATGACCTGATGAGTACTTTTTAAAACTTATTTGAGAGGCAAAGAGCAAGAAAAAGCACTCTCACCTGCTAGCTCTGTCCCCGCCAAAGGCCCGCCCAGATCTCCCGTGAGGGAGACTGGAGCCTCAGTCCAGCAGAGCGTGCTCCAGCAGGAAGCTGGAGGCAGGGATGAAGTCCCGGCTCTCCGGGAGGGACTAGTATTTTAAACGTGGACTTGCAGACTGCACACACAGCCTTTCATGATGAGTATGGAAAAGCTTGACAACATTACAATCCATCCATCTTTAGTTAGACATTTAAATCTCAGCCAAGCCTAATAGGCTTCCCTAATTATGGTGATATATTTTCCCAAATTACAAATCAAAACACATGGCCCAACACATGGTCCTACCATTCTGAGTATCAGGGACAGGAAGATTATTTGCCTAATGGAACTGGAAACTACGCCTCTGGAGCGAATGAAAACTCATGTGTGTCTCGTTGTAGATCAGTCTGAAATATTCCATGTAATTTTTGTCATCTCTAATGCTCAACTAGTTATGATATTATCTGATACTTATTACAAGTGGGTACAAGTGGGTTTAAATGTTCATTATAGAAAACTCAAGACATACAAAATGAGCAAAGAGCAAAAAACACCAAATGAATCATTTATATAACATTCCCTTGCAGAGGAAAGGCTATCTTAACTGAAAATGCTTGCCATACTTTCACAATTCCACTTTCTGTTTGCCACACACACAAAAAAATTAAACAAAAATCTCAAACACTAATAAATAAACTAAGTCACTGATAAAACTTCTATGTTCTTAAAAAAAAAAAAAAGCTGCTGCCCGAGTTTGGGGCTCCTGACGTGTCACACACTCCAATCCGCCCCGCTCGTCACTCCTGACAAATCTCCCTTCTCAAGGCAGTTCTCTTCCACAAACGGGCGGAGCGCCAGGCGGCTGCATCCGGATCTCTCGCGTCCACACCGCCACAAACCTCGAGCCCTGATCCACGACGCGGGTTCGAGCCCGAGCAGCGCAGCAGGTCTACACCCCACCCAGGCGGGGAGCTGCGCTCCAGCTTCTTCCTGGCAGGTGGAGGAGGCGAGCCTCCACAGGAGCCGCGTGTTTGTTCAGGGAGCAGCCTCCCGAAAGCCGAGCCAAGGCGAGCGGGCAAGGCCGGGCCTTGGGCGTTTCATTCATGGCTCTGCCGCCCCCTCGCTCCCCCTGGACTCTCTCCCCTCCGGGTCCTAGCTTGACGTCCGTCTCCTGGATACCAGGCAGCCAATCGCCGGGTTGTCAGGGGCCGAGCGCGGCCAATCGGGCGTCGTTGCTACCTGTGAGTAATATTTTTAGCTGACAGCGACGCCCCGTTCCACGCCCCGCGTAACTTGGTGTATTTGTTCGCGGCGGGGCTGTGAAGAGACGGCCCCCCGGGATCTCTCGGCCCGCTCCCTAGCTTCCCCGCATCGAATTCAACCCGGATATCCTCTTCAACGCGCCGTGTGTGTTCCGTGCACCTGCGTTCGAGCCCTTGATGCGCACCCATGCATATGTATAGATGCATACACACACGCAGAGATACGTACGCAGCTCGGCACGGTGTCGCCACCCCCTAGCCACGGACGGCCTGGGCTGGGGCCCGGGGGATGAAATGGGATCCTTCTGACCGCTTCTCCCAGCTGCTGCAGGGTCGCACGGGCGGGTCTCGGGTGGGACTGCAGAGGCAGTTAAACTGTCACCTGGGCGGAAGGTGCGGCGACGTGGCCTCCCGTCCCCACCCCCAGCCCGGCAGTTTTGGGTTCTGTAGTTGCCACTCTCCCGGTGGCGGTTGGGCGAGATCCTGACGTGATT